>NC_060958.1:11176936-11214436 GCF_910589235.1 Vespa crabro | reverse complement strand
CGTTTAAGATAGCCAGGATGGACATCCTAGTCCGTTTAATCTTTTCCGTAAGTCGGAGAAACGACGCATGCAGATATTCTAGTTAGGTTAGTTGGTTGGTTGGTAGATAGGTAGGTAGGTAGCTTCGTTGTTTAAAGGATGTATCTTCCAAAGAAGCCCAGAGAACAGACCGAGGGAATATTAAAGCTCCGTAGACGCTTCGTTTCGCGTTAAGACTCGGCCGTGCATAATTGAAGGGGTGGCGGCCACCCACCCTCTTTCGCTGGCCTCTTTCCTACCACCATCTTCTACCTCTTTGCGGTTGCACGCTCGTTGCACTTCGCTCCGTCTAGTTTGCGCATTTACGTTCTTTTCCTGCGACTGCTTACTCACCACTCTCTCCCCCCCCCCCCTCTCTCTCTCTTTACGTCTCTAACGCCGACTTTAATCGTCCGTATCACGAGCCGTAAATAAGAGCGACGCTTCGGCGAACTTAGTTCCGCGATACGTGACGCGCTCAATCTAGAATTTTTTTCTTTTTCTTCTTTTACTTTCTCTTCTTTCTCTCTTTATTCTTCTTTCTCTTCTCTTTTTCTTTTTCTTTTTTCCTTCGAAAGAGAAAAATATAAAAGTTATTTCTCCGACAATATTACATTTTATTTCTCTCGCAATTCGTAGATCAAAATCTCTTTGCGAGAATGTCGAAGAGTACGTAGATGTAGACGATATTAGACGATAAAATGGAGAAATCTTTTTCAATTCCTTCGAAAGGGAAAGGTTTTTGAAAAGAATTTCTTGATGGAACGACGTTGACTCACCCGAAAAGTCTCGTTAGAAAATAAAATAAAGGGGGCCCTCGATGTAAAGGGCCGAGGGAAGCCTAAACGAGCACGGGTCAGGTAGTAGAAGAGGGCCCGCGGATCGTTTTAGATTCGTGAGTTTAGATTTGGAAATATTTCTCTCTCTCTCTTTTTTGGGTCCCTCTCGTAAAGGTGGCGAAGAAACTGCGCTCGTTCGAATACCGCTGCGACAGCGGCCGATGATTATCTTTTCGGTGTTTTACGTAAACTGAAGGAGCCCGGTAAAACGCGGCAGCCGTTTCTTTGCGTATATATTACCTTTTCGACGACAACTTGGACGACTACGACAACAACGACGACGACAACAGGTGAGAAGCGAGTTGTTAGTATCTCCTCCAAATCTTTTTCCTTTTTTTGTTATTATTATTATTATTATTGTTATTATTATTTATCTTTTTATATCCATCTCGTCGTACATTCTCTCCTCCTTCTTTTTTATCTTTCCTTGCAGTTAGGAATAAAAAGGAAAAAAAAAAACAGAACAAAAAAGTGGGCGGCACACGTGCGATCCTCGTGGAAAAAAGAAATAAATAAAAGAAAGAGAAGATACTATTTAACCCTACTTATTTTCCCTTCTTAATTTTTCACATTTTCTTTCTCATCTTTCTCTCCCTCCCTCTTCTCTTTCTTTCTCTCAACCTAGTCTATACTTTGCCGTGAACGATATTTAACGAAGATCGAGGGACGATCTAGGCGTGGTCCAACCAGGATATTTTCGAGGCTGCTTTTCCTTTCATTTTGGACTGCGTTTAAAAAAGTTGTTCCTTTTTTTATCTCTTTTCATTTAATTTTCGAACGGAACAATTCCTCTCATTAATCTCATCTATAATCGTTCATGTTTACCGTGCACTCGAGTTAATCGTCTATGATCTTTAATATTTTTTCGAACTTTTATTTTCCGAAAAAGTCTCACTAGATATTGTTCAACGAACGCGAGACGATATTTATTCGATACTGTGTATATGCATATATATATATAAATGTGTATGTGTATATGTATATATATATATATATATATATATATATATATATATATATAGTATTATTTTTTAATAAACGAAACGCACGTAGCCTAGCAAATTCCATTCTTCTTTCTCGTTTCGTTTATTAACTCGCAGCAGGCCGTTAACGCGCGAATGCAAGCCGTGAAATTTATGAAGCGACGAGCCTATACAACGAAATGCACTTACAATGAGAATGCACGCGCGCGCGTGCGGGGGGGAGTCGTATGCACCTCGCGTTCAATTTTATAACGTTGCGTCCGAATCGTTCGCGGAAATTAAAGGATACAACATGTCACCTTGTGAACGTTATAGAATACTAACACAGAAAGTGACAAAAGCTAAAGCGTAATATCGAAGGGACGCGTTTGATTTGAACAACGGGATTTTTTGTTTCTTTAGGATAGATTGAGGGGGAGGAGGACGATAGTGGGTCGTTAACGTCTGCAGCGGAAAAGAACGATTAAAAATTTGATACTCGAAACTTTAAGATGAAAAGCATAGAGAAATAGAAATGTAGCTTCGGGCGGATAAGTTAAAAGGGAGAAAAGGAGATTGAAGATGGAAGGAAACGTTAAAGTTACGAAAGGAAGCTGAGCCGGCTGATTAAAAGTACTTTTAATAGAGCTAAAAGGATAATAATACTCGGGAAAATTAAACGGAACGACGCACTCAACTCTTTAAATATTCATACCATTTAATATCGTCCATATCGTGTAGATATGATGACATCAATAAAATATCGTCTGAGTGCGAATCATGTGGGCTTAACGAAATAAAGAAAAAAGAAAAAGAAAAAATAGAAATAGAGGATCGGAATGAAAATCAAACGAAAGTACCGATAATGATATTCGTTGATACAAGAGAGAGAGAGAGAGAGAGAACGAAACTTACGGAATAGAGATTCTTCAAATGGAGTAGCAAGATGTCAGAATAAAAAATTGTATAAAAACACGAAATCCCAGAAGATGGAAGAAGAAGAAGGAAAAAGAAAAAGCGGATGAAGGCAAATTCGTTGAGAGTCAAGAAGGGAAGAGAATCAAAGTATTTTCTTGAATGAGGAAAAAAAATATGAAGAGAGAGAAAGAGAGAGAGATAAAAGTAAAAGAAGAAACATTACCTCGAATGTAAGTGCCGAGGCCGCTTAGCGTAATTTTTGTTTTCGACTAAAAGAAGAAGAAGTCGTTTTCTTTGGGGGCTGCTAACGGCAGCCAACACAGCGGTCGAAGCCGGGGAACGTAACGATGCTAGATCTAGCTCAAAGAAAAATGTGGCGGCCTCGTAATTAGAAACACGGGCCGAGTGGGTGTGGAGAAACGAAAAGATCGAAGCGGTAGCTCCTAGCGGTTCTCTTCTCTGCGGTGCATAAGGCATATAAAGATAGATAGAGAGAGAGAGAGAGAGAGAGAGAGAGAGAGAGAGAGAGAGAAAGGATGGGAGAAGAAGAAGAAGAAAAAAAAGAGAAAGAGGGGGTGGAAGTAGACGACTTGAAACGGCCGACAGAAATGACAGCGGTTTTCAAGGAGAATGAGCTAGGCGTGGCGACCGGCGAACGATATATTTCTTCTCCTTAACCGAGGGAAACGCAGAACGAGGATATTTTTCGTTCGTATTGTTAGGCAAATTTACAGCGACGTTCCCGCGAGGACAACCGAGCTTCGAACGACGAGCTTTGCCTTTCGTTTTAACTTTTTGGATGCTCGGAGAAACGCGAAAGTGTTGACTCCACAGTTTACTCCTTCCTTCCTTCCTTCTTATTTTTTCTTTTTATGCAAGCTGTTTACGGTTTCGCGAATCGTCAAGTCCAAAAGTCGCCGATGAGAAAGCAACAACGATGTTGTTTATTAGTTACAATTACTTTTCTTTCTTCGTGCAAATAGTATTGTTGATTTTTCGCGAAATTGTATCGCTTATTTAACAGTGGAATTAAAAAGAGAAGACAATAATACTAGACGAATGAAGGAAAGTATAAGAATGAGTGGGATGGGGGGGGGCGGAATAGGAATGATAAATGATAAACAAAGTATATGAGATGGGGGTTAAAATCGTAAATCATCTTCTGGACTCATTTCGCGATGACTTTACTGCCGAAGAGAAAGAGCCGTCAAGCTAGCATTCGATAATGAAAATACCTACCTGCGTACTTATATTTATTATTGCTCCCGAGACTATCCGTTTAGAACTCGACTTCGCTTTTGCCGCGGTGCCACGCACGGGCTCCTACTAAATCCAATTATCGCGACGTTACCGATGAAATACTGCTTGCCGTTAGTATATTGTCAAACGTTTTCGTTCCTATATATTCTCGTTTTCGTTTTTATCTACCTCCTCTTACTCTCCTCCTCTTTTCAGAGAAAGAGAGAGAGAGAGAGAGAGAGAGTAAGAGATAGAATAATTTTCGTCTCCGTAAAAGGCAAGAAATCGCATGTATCGTCATGGAAAATGGTATTTTCCTTGCTTGCATGACTTTTGCATCATTCATACGCTCGTCGAATTTTCAATGTTACCATGAAAATCTTTCTATGCATTTCTAGGATAAAAATGTGTTCCATAATAATCGATATTGAAATTCTTGAATTTCAACGAGTATCCTAATTTTCTTGAAATTTGTTTGATAAAACAAAAAAAGAACAAAGCGAGAGGGAGAGAGCGATGTAGGAATTTTTTCCTTCTTCTTTCTTTTTTTTTTTTTTTTCGTTTGTTTGTTTTTTAACGACTATCCGAAAGTTTTGGCAAACGATAAAATATAAAAGTCTCTCATTGCCGAAAATAATTCGAAAGAATTCCGTGTAGGGAATTCGAATAGGGTAATTCGGATTCTCCTACGTCGTAGTAGAATTCAATCGAGGCGATCTAAAATTCCCTCACGGATATTTTAGCAAGCGGAGGCGAGTCAGTCGAAGTCCCGGAGTCGAGTCGAGTCGAGTCGAGTCGAGGCGAGTCGAAGACGAGCGACTTTTTCTACCATGGGTAGAGAAAGGCTCGCATAAGTTCTCGTTCCAAGACCCCTGGAAATCTTGAGATGTCCGGTCTCTCTTTCTCTCTCTTGGTTTCTGCCCACCCACACCCACGAAAGATGCGAACTCCATGCATGGAGTTCGCCGTATGCTTTGCACGGGAACAATGGGACTTCCTTACGATCGATTCAAACGTATTAAAGCGTTATTTCTTCTGTATTCGAATGACTACGACGAGCCGACTTTAATATGCACGCCTCACTCTTCTCTCTTTCTCTTTTTACTATACGAGTACTATGTATTACTATCTCTCTGTGTACATGCGCGCGCACGCGCGCTGTATTTTTAATTTGTATCTTTTTTTCTTTTTTTTATTCTTTCTTTTCTCTTTCAATCATTTAAATATTCATTTTGCATCTCTCTCTCTCTCTCTCTCTCTCTCTGTCTTTTTATGTTCCTTATATCCTACATCTCTTGTCCGTAGTATCTTTCCAGCTTACTTTTCTATTTCTCTTGCGATGAAATTTTCGTATTGGTAAATATCTACTACTTACGTATACCGAGGTAGGCCAAGTAAGATCAACGATCGCGTCTCAAGCGACTTGTCTCGTCTCTTACCTTCTTCCAAATCGAATTATGCTAATATCCTCGACTTTATCGCGCGAATACCACTTAACGTCTCGAACGGCGTGGACAGGAAGGTAACCAAGGTTTTTCGATCGCTCGAGCAAATTTATTTGCGAGTTGAAATCGATAACGAGTTCCGATTGAAATTATCGGAAGAACCGCTCGTAAAGTTTATGAGACGCGTGTGTGCGTGTTTATGTATATATGTATATATATATATATATTTATATATACTTTTTAATTAATAGTTATTTAAATGGACGAATCATTTAAAACAGGGAAAATAAACACGATGATTTTTTCAAAACATCGAAATAATAATCTATTTATACGTACATTCTTTTTCTTTTTCCCCCCTCGTGTTTTGATATAAAATTTGTTTTATATTATTATGATAATATTATTAATGATATAAAAATTTTTTCGTCACCCTTTAAATACACGAAAGCAAAATACGTCTATGTCGTATTTTTTTTCTCGCTTATCATCCGTTACCCTCTCACTTCTTTTTCTTTTTTCTTCTTTTTTTATTTTTTTATTTTTTTTTTTTTCCACCGATAGTCCTCCCTTAATCCATTTAACGAAAAACCTTATCTCCTCTCGAACGAAGCGGACACGAAAGACGTTATAGAAATGTTTCCAAGTATAAGTATCATACGCAATACCTACGCGGTAATTTCTTTCATCTATTAGCACGCACACATACACACACACACACACACACACACACACACGGGCAAAGCGTAAACGTAATTTATGTTCGAAGCTATTGCTCTGCTCCGTGAACTCTATTACCGAAAGGGCACGCACAGCGCGCGTTATCAGAAAAGTTGATAAGGCCGCTAACGAGGTTTCGTTCATTAGTAACGTTCTAAGTGGGACGAGAAAAAAAGAGGAAGATAGCGAGAGTAAAAGAGAGAGAGAGAGAGAGAGAGAGAAAGAGAAAACAAGATAGGTCGATCGCACGGCGCGTCCGTGACTTTCTCAAGAAAGATAAAATTGAAAAGGAGTATCCCCGAAGGAAAGGGGAAGGGTACGATTTTCCTTGAAAGACTTCGATTTATCTTCGTCTCGAACAGCTCCTATGAATGCGGAATGATATCAAAGGGGAAGCGCGAATCACATGGGTGAATGGAGAAACGTTCGACATTCTTCTTGCTCTCGTTTTAACATTCGTCTCCTCCTCTCTTTTCTCTTTTCCGGTCACTCTTTTCGATTCTCCTGGACCATGCACTTACATAATAATCTTGATCTTTTCACGATGGAAAAAGAAAGGGAGATAGAGAGAAAGAAAGAGAAGGGAGAGAGAGAGAGAGAGAGGGAGAAAAGAGACACACACAAAGTAGGTATATACTTGAAAACGTATCCACGTGCATGCATATCGACGTGCATAATCTGATACATGAATAAAGAAAGAAATGTCAATTTCTCTTTTTAAATTTGAAAGATGAAAGAAGGATAAATTTAATGGAAGAAATCGAAGTGTTTCCGAGGGAGCATCAACACGAATACGAATATGTATTTCGAGAAAAAATTTCTTTTTCTCTTTCTCTCTCTCTCTCATTCGTGATATATTTTTGATCGAAAACGATCTTTGAAATGTTTCGATTATTCTTGTTAGTCTAATAATGGAATTCTTCGTTCGAATAACGAAGTCGGTCTTCGGGGCTCGTGGCAAATTTGCGATATGCGTCGCAAAAGTGAAACGAGGATGAAGAAGGGGTTGGTAGAAAGCAAAGAGAAAGAGAGAGAGAGAGAGAGAGAGAAGATGAGTGGATGGAAAGGTTGATAGGAGGATGGGGTGGTTGAAACACCTGCAGTCGCTGTTTTTCTAGCACTCGAGCTTCAAACGCGAGCCCGAGACAGGCACACCTCTTTTTTATCCTGACAAAGCGTGCATCCTCGCATTTTTTTCTTTATCTTTTGTGCTTTCTCTCTCTCCCTCTCTTTTTGTTTTGTTGCGAGAATTTATCTAGGTCACCGTTTATATGTTCTCGCTGGTAAAAAGTGCCACGTCGAGGTCTCGCTCTCGTCCCAAATCTAAGAAACGCGAAAAGCAAAAGCTTTAATCCTTTGCATTGCGATTCTCGTCATTTCATTGGTTTATATCGCTTCTTTCTACTCTCGAAATGTCTCTTTTTGTATTCCTAATAGTACATTTTTCGTCCATTAATCTCTCTCTCTCTCTCTCTCTCTCTCTCTATGTGTATATTACGGTCATGCAATAATTTATATTTATTATTCCAAATCGCATTTCGGATATCAAAATACGTATAGATTATTTAACTGCGTATTTAGGTATCATAATATTATATATTTCATATTTATTGATTTGTTTATCGGCTAATTATCCGAAGGATTATTTATTCGTTCGGTCGCATCAATTAATCCTCGAAACGATTTATTTTACTCTCAATGAGAAATAAATCTCAAACTCTAAAAGAATAATGTTGACGTTTAATTTACTCCTTCGATAGTGAAAAGTGAGAAATGGTAGAGGGAATTTAGAAAAATCTATCGTCATTCTTCTAACATATGCAACGAATCAACGTCGATATAAATCATACGGTTTTGCTTTTTTTCTAATCGAATACGAGTTACGTGCTTTTTAATTATTTCGCATTTCTTTTTTTTTTTTTCCCCTTTTTTTTCCTTTTTTTCCTTTTTTCCCCTTTACTTTTTACTCTCCTATCTCGTCGAATATGATTTACGTGATATTTGGCGATTTAAATAATTAATGTTTTTACGAACGAAACAGTTGGGAAAAACAGAAAAAGAATATTTCTTTTTTCGCTCAAAACGGTTTCAATTGATTAAACGATAGTAACAAGAGGATTATTCGTATAATTTATCGTTATTCAGGAGAAAGAAGGAAGGAAGAAAAAAAAATGGAGGAAAAAAAAGAGAGAGAGAGAGAAAGAGAGGAAGGAAAAGAAGAGTCGTTCGCGAGAGTTCATAATATTGTGTAATATTCGAAAGAGTGTAGAACAGGATAACTGCATTCGTTATCTTTATGGAGAAGAACGACACCTTGACGTCTTCTTTAAATAGTCTTACTATTTTAACGTCGCTATAAAATGCCTTGCCAAAAGATAAAAAGACTTATTGCATACGGGCGAGGCGCGTAAAATTCTTATTGCACCCGTAGAATCATTTCGTAGTAGACTTATAGATATGCTTCAGATCATCGTCACGAAAATTATTCTAGTCGATAAAACAAATAAGTCATCTTTTATACCTATACAACTTCCTATCGTTTCATCGGGCAACTTGCAATATCCAATTTAATTGTATATAATTATATTTTTCTTCTCGATATATTCTCCATTTGAATGTTCGACGCACATAAACGCACACACGCACGCACATATATATATATATACATATACATACGCGTATATACGTATTGTATATATAGGGAGAGAGGGGGGGGAGAGAAAATTTATTTTCACAATCGTAAGATGGAAATCGATTTTTCATGAGAACCCGAAGGTTATTACTTTTAATTAATCGCTCGGAGCCTTCGAACGTAGAATAAGAAGAAAAAATAGCGTGGAAAAGGGCAGACGCAGAGGCGATACATTCGTCTTGCTATCTGCCACTCGATCGAGTTAATTTTCGACGAAACTGTCCCTTTCTTTCTCACCCCCTCCCCTCTCTTTCTCTCTCTCTCTCTCTTTTATTCTCTATCGTTCTCGTTGCGGGTCGGCGAGTATCCGAGCAAAAAGAAATCCGGTCCCTCGGTTTCCCGTAAATCACAGTGGGTCACATTCCGTGGGACACCATTAATGTGGTTATCTGTACAGTAGGTGACACATACTAGGTGCCGTGGATCAGATAGCGAGAGCCCCATTGATTCCATGGAACCAGTTTTACTCGGACGGTTACGCTCCGGATACCAAGATATATATGTATGTACGTATATATGTATATATATATATATATATATATATATATATATATATATAATCGTAGATACGTAGAGGTAAATGTAATAGGTATATTCTTACGTTAGCTCGCGAGTAGCATGCTACGCCTACGGCTGCGGGAGGACGGTCACGTGCGGAAGAAACGTTCTTGCAATTAAGCGATATCCGTATCCGCATAGGACATATATATATATATATAATTATGTACGATTACTCTTAGAACTATGGAAGACGAATATTTTTTTTTGTAATATAAAATGAATTAAATGGAAAATCGTACTTTCTCTCAATATAAAAAAAAAAAAGAAAAAAAAGAAGAAGAAAACAAAGTGATATTTAACGAGCGTCGTCCTCTTAAATCGATTAGTTAAATCATTGTACGAATAGAAAAGAGCGAGATATCAAAGTTTGTGAAACAAGACGATAAAAGCTTCACGCCTTGTTAAGCCGCTATCGTTTTCCCGTTTTATTTGAAAATGTTACACGTAGTTGTTCTATTTTCAATATAAACATCTATATACGTATTTATATATATATATATATATATATATTATCTCCGTTAGCATGGAAAAGTGGCAGATGCGCGAAATGTCGATAAAAACTAACCATGTAACCGAACGAGCTCTCTTGCACATTTTAACGAAAAAAATTTATAATTCCGATTCAATCGCTTCGCGATAAATGGTACGGGAGGAAAAAATAGCAAAGTATCTCGCGCGGAAAAATCAAATGGTTAACATGTGAAATAGATTTTTCTTCATTTTTCTTTTTTTTTCTTTTTTTATTTTATTTTTTTTCTTCTTTCTTCTTTAAGAATAATAGCAGAAGCATCTAGCCTAACGAATACGAGACGATAAAAGGGACAATGGAAGAGATGGACAAATAATACAATTAAAAAAAAAAAAAAAGAAAGAAGTAAAATTGAGAATGATGAAAAATATCGTTTCGTCGAGTTTCTCTCTTTTTTTCTCTCTCTCTCTCTCTCTCTCTCTCGTAGCTTATGGAAGGTTTCGTTACTAGCTCTCGCGATCGTAAAGAGAAAACGGTTAGTTTCATGGGCACGCGAACTCGTAGAAGCGGGATAATGAGAGCGGTAAGTATCCGAGATTGCAAGGTTAACGAGGATAGAAAGAACGCCGTGAGCGCTCGCACGATTTCCGTCCACTCGAGAAATTTCGTATGTACTTACCCCTCGTTCTGTGCAATCGACTTTTCCCTTTCCTTTTTTCTCTTCCCTTACCTACCCTTTCCTACTACCCCTTTTTCTTTCCTTCTCGTTCCTCTCGTCGCTCTCTCACACTCTCAAATATGATGCACATTTTCTCTTTTTCCTGACCCTTTCTAGTTCATTATACTCCATATATACAGGTTATATGTAGAAATTTTATTTGACTTTAAAAATACTTGTGATACTTTAATAAAGTAACGAATCTTATTCAATGAAGTGCAAAGATAATCCAAACGATACAATCCTTACTGAATGAATTTTTAATTTAAAGAAAGAAGGATAGAAAAAAAATGAAATAGAGAGAGAGAGAGATAATCGAAAGGCCGGAAATTTTGTTACTGTATTCGAAACAAGAAGAGAAGAAAAGAAATTTATCGCTAGTAAATTATAGTCTTTCGGCTATGTCTTTCGATGAGAGGCTTTGGAACATCAACCGACTGTTACCTATAAGCTCTCTTTCTCTCTCTCCCTCTCTCTCTCTATATATATATATATATATATCTGTTTCCTTCTCGTAAGTCTTTCAAGGAGCCGTGATTACAGTCGTAAAAGGATGCGAGCGTTAACTTGGACGTTAACGCGAATGCTAAGCTCCTCTCTAAAACAAAGATGTCGAGTTTACCGTTTTATTCTACAACGAGCTTCGTTCTTTCTCTTTCTTCTGTCGTATTTTTTCTTCTTTTATTCTTTTCTCTCTTTATTTATTTATTTATTTATTTATTTATTATTTTTTTTTTCCTACAACGGTGCGCCTCGCGATCGAGAATTTTTTATGGTTTTCTGCGCGAGAGAATCCGACGGAAGGAAAAAAATAAAGAAAGGGAGAGAGAGAGTAAGAGAAAGGAAAAGAAAGATCGAACGAAACAGGAAGAAATACGTAGGTATATAAATGAAAAACGTTCGATGCCAACGAACGTTTCGTATACAGAATATAATCGTCCTAAATCACAGATTTTCTTCAATACTTAATTGTCAATATGTCCGAGTGATTTGTTCGAGCATTATATTAATTGCGATAGGTCGATTGCGTTCGTTTTTTCGTTCGTTCGTTCGTTCGTTCGTTCGTTCGTTTTACGTCAACTCGACTCTTTCGATTACTATCGATACGAATCTAGCTAGAATTTTACTCCAGTTGTTTTCATTTTTCGTCTCTCTTTTTATCTATCTGTTTTCTTTCTCTCTCTCTCTCTCTCTCTCTCTTCCCTTCTAACTATACTAATTCGTCATAGCGATAAACTAGAAAGTATCATAGAGTAGCTAGATATATTCGAAAGATATACGAGCGGACTTCGTAACTCAAGACCGTAGGCATCGATTAATTTCCTTTCGTACGTCGTTACACATGCGTGTAATGCATGTTAACTGCATAATAAAACGTCACGATTTTTATTCGAAATTAAATGTTTCTACTCTTTATATCCGTCGTCACAATAGTCAATTCTTGTGCTCCAGTTTCTTTAACCTGTTAACCGCGTACGACGATTTAATTTAGAAGAAATATTTCATATCTTTCCTGATAAAGGAATAAATGAAAAATGAAAGGAGGAAATCGTCATATATCATAATTATTCATTTTAATGATTAATTAATTATTCAAAGTTTCCCGTCTCCGTTCTAATAACCTTTTTTCTTCTTTTTTTACTTGTTTAATTTTCTTTTTTCTTTTTTGTTTTTTTTTTTTTTTTTTTTTTTTAATCAAAAATAAATTTCATTCATAGATCATTCACGTTCGGCGATCGTTAATTTTTCCTTAATTTTTTTGTTATTTTTTTCCCTACTTGATTACATTTCAAGTAAAACATTTTATCAAATGCGCACACGCATATACATATATGTATATAGATATATATATATATATATATATAAATATACACCTAAGTAAAGCCCAATTTGCAATGAAATTTGTTTTCTAATATCGTTCGTACATTTCTCCCATTATTCTATCATTCTTTCGTTTCAATGTTCATTTTTAGTAAAGCGTTACTCGTCGTTGTTAATTAAACGACCGGAGTGTTTCTAATTAACGCCGGTCAATATGTTCTCCCGTCACCCTCCTCCCCACCATTTTTTGGCGACTTGACGAAAATTCAATCGGTAGCACGATTAAAAAGTAAATTGAAACGTGGATATCTATATACTCGGGTGCTTTCGCTGCGTTTGTTATTCGTTCGGGTATAACGTAGATACGCCGCTATATCGAAAAATGTTATTGTAACCAGACTGAATCGCCTTCGGCATCCAACGTGGCACTCATTTCGCTTTTATGCATTAGCTAGGACCCACCAATGGACTATACTTTAACTTCAAAATGTTTTCATATTAAAATATACTCGACTTTTAAACTGATCTCCAAACCATTCGTTCTAAATTATATATATATATATATGTATGTATATGTATGTGTGCATGTGCGTGCGTATGCGTAGGATAAGGTAAAATAAATGTATTATTTTATAACCAATCAAAGAAAGTTTCTAGGTTATATAAACAATGATGGTATCGAAAAAGATGTCAACTTTTTTCTTAAAAGTTTTAACGAGCAAACGAGCATTCGTAGAAATGCCAATTGCATAAGACAATTTCCGTAGGTTCGCGTATAAAAATGAAAAGTAGGATGATTGAGAAGGGAGCAATAAGAGAAGTAGTAAGGTACACCTTGTATGTAGTTAGGGAAAAAAAAAATCGATCAGAAAGGATTCGCGCTTTACGGAGGTAAATTCGCGCTTAGGAATGAAATAGGAAAGTGTGTCTTCGTCGTCGTTTCTTCTTCTTCTTCTTCTTCATCCTTTTTTTTTCCCCCAACCTTCTTTTGCTCGAACGGAAAGATTTCAATGGAGCGTGCCACGACAATATCTTCGCTCGCGTTTCTACCACGAATTCCCGCAAACTTTCGACCGAACTCGAAAGAAAAAGTTGCTAAACTCGGGGGTGGAGGGCTTTCGAGTCTCGCTTTTCTTAGCCGTCGTAACACTTTCGTCCACCTGCCCCTTCAATTATCCTTCCTATATAATTTTCCTTCCTCCTCTCGTTTTCTCCTTTCCTTTCTCTCTCTCTTTTTCTCTTTCTCTCTCTTTCTCTTTCTATCTCTATCTCTATCTCTCTTCCTCTTTCTCGGATTTTAATAAAGCCCTTTCAAACGATACACTCATTCCCAGGGTCAGAAATTTAACTCAAACCATTTACTCCTGTCGTAGTAAAATTATTATTATGATGGCTCATGATCGAGACTTTGTTATTTAATAATGATTAATTTTAACGCGACGCGAGGATTATTCAGGAAAAATATTTATCCCTCCTTTGAAATAATTAAGCGAGTTCAATTTCGTTAATTAAGAGAACGTTTAAAATGTGTATGGTGAATTTAATTTCAAGTGGAAATTATAAAATAAAAAGAAATAAAAAAGAAAAAAAGGGACGAGCTCTCTCTCTCTCTCTCTTGATTATCGGCGTTAAAAATCGATATTACAATACAGTTGTTTTGAAACTGAATCTATGCTCCGACGATGCTGAAGTATAAAAGGTTAAGTATATTTTTCAAGTTAAAAACGTCCAATGTCGAAGAGTAAAATTTTCATATCGTTATTGTCGGTCCAATAGGAAATCGGAAATGGAGTAAAATCGAGGATCGAAGCTGGATCGAAACGGGATCGTAATTACGTATCGACGTGGAAACAAAAAATAACCTTTATTGCGTTATTAGCTCTGTCGTACGATAGTACGTACGTAATACGTACGTGTATATATATATATATATATATATAATGTGTGTGTGTATACATACACATATGTAGATACGTACGTTTCCTCTTCACAGAATTCAACCGATAAAAGTGGCGTTTACGTAGTTCACTAGAATCGATGTTTATCGAAGCTTTTTATAGGATTCTTTTTTATTTCTAACTCCCTTTAACATTGTGTGCTTTGTATATCGTTTCCGATTAACCGTAAAACATTATCGATAAGAAAACTCCGAACAAATGGCGAAATATTATCGAACGACAAATTCCATTCCAAGAAAATAATCTTCGATCCTATGATACGTCCATTGTTCGACCATTAAAATGTCATCCTCTTAAACTGAAATTTTTCGTCTCGTTGAACGGGATAATATAAAATAATCATCTGTAGCTCGGGTTGACTAACTTTCGAAGGAATTTCTCGGATCTGGTAAAAGCTCGATGGTCTTAAAACTTTTGACGGGATGGTTGGTGGTTGAGAGAGAGAGAGAGAGAGAGAGAGAGAGAGAGAGACAGAGACAGAGAGGAGGGCGGAGAGGGTACCAAAAACGTTAACCTCCGCGATAAAGTTTATTGCGAAATGGTAGACGGACTCGCTCGTTAATATTTCGCTTGCAGAAGTGGACACATAGAGACGTACATATGTACATAGAAGTAGGATGAATCTAAGATTCAAGGAGCTGTGGGGAGTGGGGGGGGCGGGTCTTGGAAATCGACGGGGACTCTTCTACGTAACTCTTTACGTCTCGTTTACGATCTTTGTGGGATACAAGGAAGGAACATTCTCGAGGCCTTTTTCTTATCCTTTGGATGAAAGAGGAGAATAAAGAAAGAAAAATCGTAAAGCAGGCCACACCACTCTCCGCAAAAGCATCTTCAACGTTTTTCCCGGCTCTCCTTCTCTCCCTCTCTCTCTCTCTCTCTCTCTATTCTTTCTCTATTTCTATCTCAGGAGACAAAGAAAGAAAAGAAAAGGCTTCACAATGGAACCAAGAAGAGATAGGGGATAGGCGGGGCGATCGTGTACGCGTACCATCCTAGACTCTCGGTACATTATTTATTAAAGATCCATTCTTTTTATCGTCGATAGTTTCTCTCTACCCTTTGCAGTATCTTTGAAGGCAGACCGGGGTCGTTTCTGAAAACTTTGCGATAGAAGAAGAAAAAGGAAGGGAGAGAGAGAGAGAGAGAGAAAAGGAGAGAAGATAGTTCGATGGACTTTCGAGAGTGGGCGAAAACGCGAGCGAGCGATCGACCGACCAAACGACGACGACCGTTCGGCAGCTGCATAAAAAGAAGAAGAAGAAAAAGAAAAAGAGGACTAAAAGAAGAAAGAGGAGGAGGAGGGAAAAAGAATAAGGGAGGACGGAAGTAAAGGAGGTGTAAGGAGAAGTGGAGTAGAGAGGGATGGGGAGCTGGAGTAGCCGAAGAGAGGAAAAATAAAAGAAAAAGAGGAGGAAAAAGAAGAAGAAGAAGAAACGTACTGTGCACCGATAAGGATCTTATTGTCGTGGCAACGCCATGAAGGAGCAAGCCGTGAGAGAGAGAGGGAGAAAAAAAGAAAGAAAGACGATGAAAAGAGAGCGAAAGAGAGAGAGAGAGAGAGAGAGAGAGAAAGAGAAATTCGTATCGAGCAAATTGCAACTCTGTCGAAACTATCGGGTCGAGCGGATCGCGAGTGGATAGCCAAGCGAATACGAGTGCTTCGAAAAGAATGCGCTCGCGACACGATCGTTAAGGGCTGCTTACCTACTGGTTGGTCCCAACCTCTTTGGTATAGGGCACCTTTTCATCGTGGTACGGCCCTGTGTCCCAGTACCACGAAAGATAACATCTCTTTGGAACACTGGCCTTCTATATACATACGTATTATCTGTACGTACACACACATATAAGTACATACATACAAATACCTTTATAGGTATGTATATATGTATATATATATCTACATCTATTTATATATCTGGAATCTTTTATTTCATTTCTTTTATTCCGAGCCCGTGCTGCCGCTCTTTATCCCTCCTTTTCCGTCTTTCACATTCCATTTCTTGGCAAATCGTCATTCGATGCCCTGAGAATTCGATTTCGTGCCGAATTTTGTGGTGACGAGGGTTTAAACCAATGGTCCTTTTCCCTCTTCCTCTTCCTCGTCGTCGTCGTCGTTGTTCTTCTTCTTCTTCTTCTTTAGGAACTAAGCCTACAATATTGTGAAACGTCCTGTATCCAACGTGCATCAGAGATCAAATCTCTTTCGACTGTATATACGTACTAGGGTCGTCAGTTGGAAATTGGAAAACAGGTAGAGAAAGAGAGAGAGGATGGTTCACGAATCTTTCGGTAGATTCTTTTTCTATAAGAAAAGAAAAAGAGATTCTATCTATTTAGATATCTATGCTCGATGTCCTTTCTTCGTTGATGTTTCGAATGTCTATTGTAAGAGAAGGTATAAAAACAGAGAAGAGAGAGAGAGAGAGAAAAGAAAGAGTAAAAACTGTTTCCGGAGATATATATATATATATATATATCTTTACTTTTCAACTTCCTGTTTCGTTGTGTTACATCGTCGTGGAAGAGCAAAGACCAAACCGAAAAACATCCTGAAAGGTAGTTGAAAGCAACCTCGAAGGTATGTGGCACGTCCGTGCGTTGCTCTCCCTCGACGCTACCCGTCTCCTTTCTCGTGGTTTCATTTTGTTTAATTAAAATCCTCAAAATGTAGAGCCGTGCGGACGACGAGCAGATATAAAGCGGCCTTTGCTTAATTGGCTTCATACGTAACGTCGTAACGTCAGGGCGATGTGTAGACTACGTTTCGTCTCTCTCTTTCTCATTTTATCTCGCTCTTTCTCTCTCTCTTTCTCTCTCATGGTCCATACGCTTGAAGTCTCGGTTGCTTTCTCAACGTCTCTCTACTCGCCACCGAAGACTACTCTCTACTATCATCCGTTGTTTCATTCCGTTCTCTTCCTCCTCGTCCCTTTGTTCTCTCCTTCTATATTTCTCTAGCTAGCTAGCTCGAAATGACGCGCGATGAGAAAATCCTTCGGATGGATTAAGGAAGAGGTCCTACCAGTTTCGACTTGGCTTCCACTCTACCAACCACCCTACTCTCCCTTTGAACGAAAGATATAGTCTCTGACTACAATTCGCGAGTATCCTCGCGTATAGCTTGATATCAACGTACATACACACACACACACACATATATATATATATATATCAGTTTACGTATGTTCTCTCGAAAATAAATCGAGTAACGATTATCAGTAATCAATCAAAATATCGTTCGATGTCGCTCACGTGTAAGATTATTTTGGAATAATATACATTACTAGCTAGATTACTTTACGAATACAAATTTACATTATGCTTTTTATTTATTTAGATCGGGAACGATTATACGTAAGATTTTATTGACGAGGGGAGATTTGGCCAAGCGCGTGAGAATGGAAATCTCGCGAATATTTAAATTCTCTCTTTCTCTCTCTACTTTTGTTTTTTTTTTTTTTTTTTCCATATAACATGTAACGAAATTCAAGGAAACATTTTATAGGACATAAATGTTATTACGTATTCATCGGCTCAGGAAAAAACGCCAAAGACGTTTTCGGGTGTGTAGAGAAGCAAAAGGAATATACGGGATAGAGGCGGCGACAGCCTCGACGATCTCGGCACCGTTTTAACGCATTAGCATAATACGATCGTTAAGGTGTACCGACATGTCGCTGGGAAAACTTAGCGCTCGTACGCTAAATAATTATTCGAAACGTTTCACCACCGTTCCTTGATTAACATCTTTCCTCCGCTCCTTTCTAGGTTAAATATTCTACGAAGTAAAACGTTGCTCCTTCCTTCTAACGGCTATGGTATTTCCACGAGCATTACCAAATTCTCTGTCTCCTTTTTTTTCTCTCTTTCTCTCTCTCTCTCTCTCTCTCTCTCTCTCTCATACACACACGATTTAATCAAAAAATATAATTTTCCTCTTAAAAAACCATATGTACTGCCAATGAAAATGATCGTCATATTCGATATCGATTCTTCTGAAATTCGTACTTACTTATAATTACAATATGGCCGCCGGCGAGGATAATGAAAAGCGTATATAAGTAATGAAAGTCCATCGAAAGTGTCTCTCTCATCGTTCAAAGGGAAATTAATCAAGGATTAGCAACGAGACGTAACGAAAGTAAGTATATCGACGTCGTCGACTCACGAATATAATCCATAAATTATTCTTCATGGTAGTTCTTCATGGCCGATCATAAATCAATGATGAACTCTTGAAACGAGCGTTCGACAACCGTTAATACCGAAGGATCCTTATTAACGTTTTATGATTAACAAACTCTTGCTTCCCCCTCTCTTTAAAATAGAAACAAACAAAAAATCCGTCTACCCACTCTCTCACCCCCTTATTCAATTTTAATTTCTTTCATTCTTACGATTTATTTCTTTCTATTTTCGTTAATTTAATACGCTCGTTAAATATTATTGTACGAATTCACGCGATTTCTACGAAACGACCTCAGTTTATAAAATCTCTCGAGTGTGGAGTGTACGTGAAAAAAAGAGAGAGAGAGAGAGAGAGGAACTCGATAAAGAAGAAAAAGTTACGCGACGGTCTCGAGGACGAGACGCGAGAGAGGAGAGAGATCAGATTAAAATCAAACGTATTCTCGATGAAACGTTCTCGTCGATTTACACCTTCCCTTCTCTCTTTCTCTCTCTCTCTCTCTCTCTCTCTCTCTTTTCCCAGCCCTCTCTCTTTCCTGTCCTCTCAACCTCACCGGATTCTACCTTTTACTCTACCACTAAACCCACCAAAATTCGCGTCGCTCTTACGAATAACGCGAGAATTTCACGCGAGATCGTTGGAGCGTTAAGGAAGCGTTACGCGAGGCAACGCGATGCGACGCGGGAACGACAACAACGACGGCTACGACGACGACGACGACGACGACGACGACGACGACGACGACGACGACGACGACGACGATTCGCCGTATATTTTAAGCGAATTAATGTCCTGAAAGAAAAAAACGAGGTGGAGAGACGAAATATACCGTAGGTATGTACACCTATATGTTTTTGTCTCTCTCCCTCTCTCTCCCTCTTTCTTTCTTTCTTTTGCACGCACGCAGCAGACAAACGGGTAGGGAAGTAACCATACATGCACGCACGCACGCACGCATGCATGCATGCATACGAACCGTTGCGTGTACCTACTCGTGTACCTACGCGACATCTTCTGTCCTTTTATACTAGATGACGGAGGAAGTTAAAAAATGGGTCGCCTCTGGGAAAATCCGAGTCATTTGATACCGTAAAGCTTACGCGTCGAGCGGCACATGCTCGTCCGAGGACGAAGGATTTCCGCTCGTAACGACGTTTTTCTTCGGGACCTATAATTTCGTGTCGTCGTCGTCGTGGAAAAAAGAGAGAGAGAGAGAGAGAGAGAGAGAGAAATAGAGAGAATGAGAGCTCAATTTTTACATAGAAATGGGAATATATATTTTATTAAACGTTGAAAGAATGACGGGAAAGAAAAAAGTATATTTCGATCTCGAAATATCGATATTGAAGATCTTTGTTTGTTTATTTTTATCTTTTTTTGTTTTGGAAATACAAGCAAGTAACTAAGTGGTAGGTAGGTACTTTCTTATGTTGTACGATAGAAACGTAAACGAGCTTTGAAGGAGAAGGAGGAGGAGAGAGTGAGAGGTCTTATTCGCCAAGTCACGGTTGCTCGACTTAATTCCGACGCACGTGCGTCCTCGGTTCAATTCAGTTTGATTCAGTATGGTACGGTACGGGTATGGTTCGGTGTTAAAATGGCCGTGCACTAGAAGCCTGTAATATAACGTGAAATTCGAGCGACTTCGATTAAATCAGTACGACGGTCCTATTAACCGTGGGAATTAATACGCACGCGCTGACGAAGAATGTCGCCGCCACCACCACCACCGTCGTCGTCGTCGTCGTCGTTTGAAACGGGCTAGCATAATTCCCCACGCTTCGAGAGTATCGGAGTTTTGCCTGTGAAACTGTCTCGAAACTCGCTTTTCTCTCTTATACATATGTACGTACACATATAAGCGCACGCGCAACAGACGAATAAAAGTATGCGTAGACACGTAGGATTTCCTACAGTCTGGAAAGTTTCTAGGGAAAATTAGAATGAGCATTTTTTTCGGCTCTTAGAACAACGGAATTACACTGGTACCGTCGCGTTTCCGTCATCCTTGAGAGCTTTGCCTCCATAAAGGGAGTAGGATTAAAACCTGTCGAATGACCGAACCGAAAACAGAAATTCTCGGAGCTTCGTTTTGTCGACGTTACCTCGACGAAGGTAAAGTGCATTATGACGCAAGAATGATTCGCATTGGTATACCGGATTATGTGCGTATTTACGAGCACGCGAGCGAATTATTTCATAAATTCTCTTTTGACTTTTACTCGTCCTCGTTTACCGGCTTTAACAATTGGCTTTGTTCTTTAGAGATTCGTGAATATACGGATTGTTCGAGAGTATAATTAATACGGGAGGTTCGTTGGAAAAAAGAACAATATTTTTATACATTTTCAACGAATCCCTTTCACGAGTTTTTTTTATTTAATTTTCTTTTTTTTTCCTTTCGTACTTTTTTTATTTCGCTTTCGTTCTTTCTTTTGTTTTTCTTTTTTTTCTTCTTTTTGTTTCCTGACAAAAATTTGTCTTCGATCGTTACGGTAATACCTATGTATATGTCGTACTATAAAGGTTCTATCGCAAAGCCATTTTTTTTTCTCTCCTTGATTCTTCTATCGGTAAACCTTTTACAATCGGATATCATTAAACAGCTGTTGCTTTTGTTAGCACCGACAACGGAATAATTGTGACGGCATGTGGCAATCCCTTAATCCACAAGGTATATGCCCTCGTGCGTACAACGATCCTTTACGGATCTCAATTCCTATCCCTATCGATCAAAGGAGTAACCTTTAGTTTCTTCCACGCAACATCTGTCCCCCTACCACCCCCTTTCCCTCGAGTTTTATCTTACGAGTACTTAGTCAGTTTTAATTTTTTTCTTTAGATGAAATTTTCTCTTATCCGCTGTCGTATACAAATTTACCTGTATATTATAATCTGCTTAATTAATAAGCATTTTCAAACGAGACAGTTTATTAGAAAAGCGCCCGGTACGGATATCTACAAGGGAAGAGGAAAAGCGAACGAAGGGAGAGCCCCATGTGCCCTTAGCGTTCATAAAATTTAGAAACTCTCGAGAAGTAAAGTCGATATTATCCCGTCGTGCTTGTCTCTCTGTATACTTATACTGTACCCGCTTGTACGTATCTAGGTATATATAAGCACGAGATCGTGCTAATATTGGTGCAGACACGATGACAAACATAATTCAAAGTTAAAGCCGCTACAAAAGTTTTCTTTCGATCTATTGCAAAATTGAACTCTGCTTCGTATTCTCCTACGACTGTCGATCGTGAAAATGTTACGAGAATGGAATAGAAATTTACAAGGAGGAAGGGAAAAAATAGAGGAGAAGAGAGGAGTAGTAAAGAGGAGAAGGGGAAAAGAATAAAAAAGAAAAGGAAATAAAAAGCAAAAGAAAAAAAAAAAGAAAAAAGAAGACAAAAAGAAAACAGAGAAAACAGTAAAGAAGAAGGAGAGAAAAGAATATCGCGCGGACCACCGGTTTAGCGATAAAATCAGGGATATCAAAAGCGTTTATCTATCTATCCATCTTGTCTCTTTCTCACGCGAAGGACGATTCGTTTTCTTCGTTCCTTCGTTGGAAAGAGGAAGAGGAATTTTGCTCGATCTGAAGTCGAGAAGCTTTTTTTCGTCATTATCCTCGACAATGCGAGGGTGTATTTGTATATGCGGTAGGAAGAGAAATGGTTACCAGACAGGATGCAGCGGACTGTACAAGGTAAAAGGGGGAGGAAAGACGAGGAGAGGAGAGGAAGAGGAAGAAGAAGAAGGAGTAGAAGAAGAAGAAGAAGAAGAAGAAGAAGAAGAAGAAGGTGAACGACGAAGAAGCCGCGCGCTTATAGAGGCCTTCTCTCGGGGAGCTTATCGTGATCTTCCAAGTATAAGGGGTTTGCTTCCTTCAATTAACAAGGAAAAATGGCTGGCTGCCGGTACATCTTTATTTTTCGCAAGGCTACTCTCTCTTCCTAACCCCTCTCCCACCCACCAATCTTCTCTCTCTCTCTCTCTCTCTCGCTCTCCCCTTTATCGTCAAGTTCCCATAAATATATTAAGATTTAAGGGTCTTTCGCACGGCTTTTAGCGATTATACCAAACCCTCGTCTTCCTTTTTTCTTCTTCTTCTTCTTCTTCTTCATCTTTCTTAAAGCGAAGAATCGAAACCCCTTCTTTTTTTTTTTTCTTTTTTCCTTTTCTCTTTGAAATCATGCGAGAGCACCATTAATACGACGTTTAAACGCGTTACTCCTAGCAGAGGTTTCGTTATACCCGACAAACACGCTGATATCGGAAACTCCAACCGCAAACCGTGTTACAAGGAGCGTCATTTCCGGCTCGAATTATCCAAACGCGGAATCGTGTATTCCCACTGCGAATGCGCTCATTTAACGAAGGAAGCGAGGGAAGGAAGAGAGAGAGAGAGAGAGAGAGAGAGAGAAAGGGAAAGAGAGAGACAGACGTTCGTTTAGGCGTCTATTATTTAATTGCCGCTGCTAGGTAATACCAGTAAATTGGATTCAAGTTTCGTTTTCAATCAAAAATATGTTGAAATTCGTTTTTTACCATAATGGTAAATGATTTTTCGTTAAATATTTCATCATCTTCACGAATATTTTATTTTTCAACAAAAATTTATAAACACAGGATGCCCGTTTAATAATTTCCAGTATCGAGGTTTTATAGAAAATCAATTTGACGAGTCGAACTCGTCGAACATTTATATAGTTTGCAACTCCTCTTTGGAATATTCTATGGTAGAACAGTAATACAAATAAATAAATAAATAAATAAATATATATATATATATATCGTAATGAGATGTAACATATGATAGTACTGTATGGATTTATTCGAAAAAGTATCCTTTCAAAGAAGATTTCATCGCTGGAAAGGGAACGAACAAATGAAGGAAGGAACATCTATTGGTTTTATCGTATCTCTCTCTCTCTCTCTCTCTCTCTTTCTCTCTTTTTCTCTCTATATATATATATATATCCTTCTTTCTCTCTGTTTCTCGATCATGATTCGCGATATTTCCAAAGGAAGAGAAACGTCTTCCTATTGTTTGACAAATTTTCTAAAACGAGCGTCGCAAAGTACGATAAACATACGGCACGCAGATTGAATTTTCGGATAACTTTGAAGAAGGAAGTTTGATGTCCGAAGTAGATATTCGCCCGAGACACCGACGCGGTGAAAAACAAAAATGAAGAAGGAAAAGGAAGGGAAGGGATGAGAAGAGAAGAGAAAGGTAAAGATCGCGTTTGTTTGGACGTTACCGTTTAGCATAATAAAAGTAAGAGACGCGTGGGAGTTTGAAGAGCACGCCAAGTTTCGTCGAAGGAAACGACGAGAATTTATTTTCGACGATGGCAACGTGTCACCGGACTGTTCTGCATTTTAAAATGGTCGTTGTGTCGGGCTTTCTATGCAAAGTTACATCGTAAAGATTCTTTCTTTTTGTTTTCTTTTTTTGTTTCTTCCTTCTTTTCTTTTTGTTGTTTTTTTCGAGACGAATACGTGTGTGTGTATATATATATATATATATATATATTCATATATATATCCTAGGTAATAATATTCGCGAGAAGGTGGTGGTTGCCTAACAGTAAAGGATTTTCCTAGGATAGAATTTGAGACTGGAAAATTGAATCCCTACGTTCTCTCGTGTCACTTGACATATAGAAGAGCATTCGATTACCTTAACATATTCTTATCGAAAATAACACTCCTATCTATCTTATCTCTTTGTGAATTACATATTAATAAATATTATTGACTTTTATCGTCGTTGAAATATCCAAAGTGGATAAAAAAAGAAAAAAAAAAACAAAAGAAAAATTTTTTCAGGCTTAAATCTCTCGACGAATTGATTAAATTGACAACGTGGACGAAGAGGGAGAGAAGACTGAAAGAAATAAGAGAAAAGGGACTAAAAAGCTCAAAAGTTAAACTCGTCGACGACTAAGTCTCGCCACGAAACGCTCCCGATTTTTGCGAATTCCATCTCGTGACACGACTCCGCCTCGCCCTATCACGTCTCGAAGCCAGTTGATGTATCGTGGTGATTCGCGTGGTAGCTGCCTCCGGAGATATTGTCCTCGGGCTAAAAGCTTCTCTGGCAAGATGAGAGAGAGAGAGAGAGAGAGAGAGAGAGAGAGAGGGAAAGAGGAGGGATAACAAGAAGAAGAGGATGAAGAAGAAAGCGAGAAGAATGACGAAGCGGAGAGACGAAGCACAGAAAGAAAGAGAGAGAGGACGAAAAAGAGAAAGGAGAACGGGCAAAGGAAGACAAAGAGGAAAAGAGACTAAGGGCGATAATTAAGACGGACGCTGATTTCACGATAGCGGCTCGATCCTCACGACGAGGACCCAGCCGCCCTCGTAAAGGACGGCGAGCATAACTGTAACTCGCTTATACATACGGCTATACGTATAGATGGGCCACACATACTCGAGAAAATTCTTCTATTTTCTGTTTCTATACGTTAACAATGTATACGTATACGTGACTCTCTCTCTCTCTCTCTCTCTCTCTCTCTTCCTCTTCTTCTTATAGGTTTCATAGCTAGAACTAAAAGGGTAGAAGAAGGAAAGATACATAGTAGAGAACAAGGTAGCATCAGAGAAGAAGAAGAAGAGAATAGAGGGGGAAAAAGGTCGGGGATGACTCTGGAAGCCCTACGAAAGGAACAACGCCAGAGAAAGAGGGAGAGAGAGAGAGAGAGAGAGGGAGGACAGAAAGAGAAGATTTATCGGCCTCTTACCGATACCGAGCCGTGCTCAAAATGCTGCAAAACATGGCTCATGGGCGTGTGCGTGGTGGTAACTCGCTCGCATACGCTTGCACACGCTTGCACACCGCTTGCACACGCTAGCTGCTGCAAGCTCACGCGTACGTAGAGAAGACGCGCGCGCTAAGAGAGAGAGAGAGAGAGAGAGAGAGTACGACGAGTCGGATAACGAGGCGCTACCGCCACGGTAAATAGCCCCCGGTCATTTATTAGCTGAATTTATCTTGCCACGCGTCGAACAAAGGGATATGGAGGAGTATAGGAAAGGTAGAGAGAGAGAGAGAGAAGCCGTCTCTTCTTCTTGCATCTCCTCTTGCTTATTTCCTTCCTTCCTTCCTTCCTTCCTTCTCTCGCTACCCTTCCCTACCACGTAACTACTCGATAAGGGACACACCTGCGTGCGTAACTTCTCTCTCTCTCTCTCTCTCTCTCTCTCCCCCTCTCGTTTCACTCTTATCGCCATCAGTCTATCGCAATTCCCTCGTTCTCTCTTCCATTATCACAGGTATCCGAAAAATTGTGACATTTAGATCGACACGGTCGGTTCGTCTAGATTACTGCTCGAAGATAGGAAATCATTGACATCTCGTTTGGAAGATACTTACAACCCTTTTTCCAAGCTAACTCTATATGTGTATATATATATATATATATATATATATATTTTTTTTTTTATATCAAGTGAAAGAAAGATACTCACAATCAGAAGAGCGTGTGTTAAAGAAAGAGAGAGAGTGAAAGAGGAGAGAAAGTAATATATATCTCATATGACGAAGCGATCGGTGTTCCTGCGGTGAAAGAGCAACGTTGCATGAAAATGTTCCCTAGTAGAGATCCCGATACGTTCGGTTAACCAGAGACACGTTCGTTCTCGCACCCCTTCGTTCCTCCTATTCTACTCCATTCCACTCCACCCACACTCTCCCACCTTGTCGTCGCATCGTTAAGCGGCAGGTGAGCCGGTAACTAACGGTAACAAACCACCCTCGAAAAGTGGTTTCCCGCGATTTGTCGCTCCGCCATGCGAGACCCGAAAAACGAGTCCCAACCCCCCGAGTCCATCCGATCTCCTATCTTTGGATCATCTTCGTTTCGTTAACATTCTCTTTTGAGGTATTTCTTTTTCTTTTTTTTTTTTCCCCTTTTTTCTTTCACTTCCCTCTCTTTTCCTTTTTTTTCCCCTTCCACACCGCCCCATCCCCTCCTATCATCAAATTTTTCCTCCGTTCTAACGAATACGATGGATGGATAACGAACGTTCTTCTTCCTTCTTCTTCCTCTTCTTCTTCTTCATTGTAGACAAACGACGCGGAATTTAACATCCCATCCGAACAACGAAGACGAATTGTCTTTCGTTTTATTCGATTCCTCATTCAATTCGAAATCGTTTTATCTCCCGATGAAAAGTACATTGACGTTTCAAATTGCGCTGATCTATTAAAAAGGGGAAAAAAAAGAAAAAAAGAAAAAGAAACAAAAAATAAAATAACATAAAAAAGGAAAAGAAAGGAAAAATAGAAAATGGACAATCAATTTCTCTTTCGTTTTCTTTTTCTTTACTTTTATCTCTCATTTGATCGCGATCGTGCGGAAGAATCACATCGTGATCGCTCGATCGATTCTCGGGGCGACACTTCTTCGACAATTTATGACGTTTATCCGGATCACCGAGACGAGAATTCGTTTCCTCTCTCTCTCTCTCTCTCTCTCTCTCTCTCTCTCTCTATTCCTCTCTTTCTGTATATTTGTCCATCGAACGAAATGGATTATCAATTAAGAATGTAACGCAATGTTACATTTAGAAATCTGATCGTGTCGAATTAAAATCAAAAAAATGATATCGAATGATATTTCTTGTTTTTCTTTTTTCTTCTCATCCTTTTTTATTTTTTCTTTTCTTTTTAATAACGAATTAAACGAAGAGAGAGAGAGAAGTAAGCGAGCGAGCAAATGAACGAGAAAGAATGAAACATCTTGAGTTTTGTGCGTGCGTTTCCATGATGTTCTTCTAATCATTTCCAACGTAGTACAATACCATTTGGATTGTTAGAGAATTTTCAGGATAGTTGAGGAAAAGCGATTAGAAATAAGCGAGGAGAACGTTTACTCGTTCGTTCGTTCGTTCGTTCGATGTTTGATCGCGAATGTATCGACGAAGAGGGCCGAAGGCACGCACGGTGGTCTCGCGGTGTGGTCCTCGGCCCCGAGAAGACTCTGCTGATAGTATTCTCACACACTCTACCCCCTTCTCTTTTTACCTTTCTCTTTCCCTCTCTCTCTCTCTCTCTATCTCTCATCGTTCTCTTTTGCTCTCTTTACTTCGCCTCCTCCTTCTTCTTCTTCTTCTTCTTCTTCTTTTTCCTCCACTCCTTGCGAAGTACAGCATCACGAGAGAAAGAGAAAGAGAGGGGGAGAGAGAGAGAGAGAGAGAGAGAGAGAGAGAGAGAGAGGACGCTTCTCTCTACCCGAATGAACCGCGATTTTTCGCAAACTCTCGCTAGCTTCTCCGGACGTATAACGTACAATTACCCGAAGACCAGATTACACGGGGCATGGGAGAGGCTCTCCACGCTCGTTATGCCATCACAAAGCCCCGTCCACATTGGCCCACTTGAGGGAGAAGACCGGCTCGAAGACAGGAGAGAAAGAGAGAAAGACGATGATGTACCTGTGAGCAAAGCGGAAGAAGGAGAGAAAACCTGGAGAATCCTTATCGTTTCTCTTGGAATCTCTTTCTCTCTCTCTCTCTCTCTCTCTCTCTTTTGCTTTATCTCTTTTTATTCTACGTAAGAAGACGAAGAAAAAGAGGAAGAAGAAAAAGCTCTCGATTCACTCGTTCAGATCGATATTTTACGATATCTTTTTCCTTCTTCTTTTTTTTTTTCTTCTTTTCTTTTACTTTTTCTTCTTCCTTTTTTCCCCCTCTTTTTTTCTCATTATACCTCTCGCAAATAGGTTTTGTTAAAATCTCGAGAACTCTTATTTGTCTATGATCTTCTTCTCTTCTCTCTTTCTCTCTCTCTCTCTCTCTTCTTCCTTTAGCCACCAACGTTAAAGAGCGAAATAACTAGAGCGCGAAGATACTCCTAGCTTGTAGGTCGTTCTATTTTATGATGACGGAGGATTAAAGTTAATCTAGGTAGGTAACGTTTAAAATGCGTAATTTGAAGAAAAAGAGAGAGAGAGAGAGAGAGAGAAATGACACGAGACTATGACGATGATGATGACGACGTACCTTACTTAGACGTTCTTCTTCGTCGAGAAATATGCATCTATGTTAATCGCCGTCACTTCGAACAGGTGGATTAACGTCAAAACGACAAAGATTTAGATGGCCTCCTTTTTTCGAGCTCATATTTCAACGCGTGAGAGTGAAACTTTTATCGAGAACGTAATGTTCCATAATCTATAATCTTCGAGGAACTTATGCGAGGCACGAACGCGCGAGAACGTATAAAGAGTCGTGAATAAGTATAGCTTACGTACTATACATTGTTATCCGCTGCGCCCGTCGTGTCTCGGAATGATTTATTCGTGTAACCAAAAGAAACCATCACCCTACGAAATATATGCATGTATACGTGTGTGTGTGTGTATGTGTACATATATATATATATGTATATAGATATAGCTATATATATCGTATACGTGTACATATACGATACTTTCTAGCGAGCAAGTTACTCGAAAACCCCATAAAACTGTCTACCTTGAAATACACGCTGATTCAGAATGACAATGCTTTAAAAAGATAAACGCGTATCTACTTTCCCGTCGCGTTCCCTTAATCTCTCTTAGAATTACTCTTTCGATCGATCGTAAATAATATTCATTATAAATTAATAATAGAAAGTTCGAAGGAAAAAGAAAAAAAAAAAAGAATGTCTTACGTAAGTCCTTAACGAAAAAAACTTTGTCGCGACGAAGCTCTTCTCAAGAGCTTTCAACGCTTTCTGTCTCCCTCTCTCTCTCTCTCTCTCTCTCTCTCTCTTGTCGTCCGAATCCGGTGAAGTGGCAGTTCACATTCTCCTCGGTTTGTCAGCAGTCACAGTCATTCGTGTTAGCGAATAAACCGGCATACTCTACTCTCCTCCTCGCTTTCCTTCGGTTCCTTATACCTCCCGTCAAGGACATCGTTGACATCTGCCAGCTTCTAGGATCTTATCCCCGTCTTTACGCCTTCCTTTTTTTTTCATCTCGATCTTATCTTCCCAGCCGTAAAAACGCGTCGCTCCTTCTGATTGTTCGTTCTTCAAAAAAAAAAAAAGAAAAAAAAAGAAAAAAAAGAAAAGAGAAAAAAAAACTGAAAAAAATATCGTCGAAATATTTTCTACCAAATTTTCAACCATTAACTAACCATTATCACCGTGTCGTAACAAATGCGTTTCTCAAATTTCTCTGATAATTTTCTCATTTTTCCTCGTTTTAGCTTTCGCAAACGCGCATCGATTACGTTATTATCCGTATCTCATTTCTCAAAGAAGAGTGCTCTTAGTAAATGTAAGAAAATTCCTTTGACGACTTAATCGTTTAGAAAGGGACGATTCGAAGATAAACTATTAGTAAAAGTCATAACGAAGTCGCATGAGACATTCATTTTCGGTTAATGCCCTCTCGTAAAAGCTAAAGGACCTTTTCTATGGATCGTCGAAAGGCCAGGCTTTCTTTTTCTCCGGATATGAACACGTTCCTCGTCCTAAACAAGCAATAAATAACCTATTAGCTTTGCCATGAGGATACTTTCATCTTTCTCCTTGTTATTATTGCTTCGCGAAGTTTAACTTCGGAAGCTATCGTCGAATTTCCTCGACTGGCAGGTGCCAGACAGACAACCTTTTCCGTGCTTCTTCAATATCTTTTTTCTTCTTTTTTTTTTCTCTCTCTCTCTCTTTTTTTTTTTTTTTGCCTTTCCTTCCTTCTAATCTTTACTTTTTGCCTTTTGCCTTTCTTTCCTTGGACTTTTAAAAATATTTACTTATTATACTATTTCCTCATGTTGCCGTATCATAAATATTGTTTCGTCCTTTCCTTGTACTTTTTTTCCTTTTATCTCCTTTCCAAGTTTCTTTACAATAAATTTCCTTTACCAGAGTGTCTAATTCTTTTGCAATTATGCCTTTTTCCCTGCGATACTTAAATAGGACAATATGTATTCGTATGTATGCGGATGCGCGTACACAATATATGTGTGTATGTAATCTCATCGTAAATGTTCGCCTCGGTCGAAATAGGTACGTGTGCGACTGGATCCTAAATTTTCAACATGTACTTGTTTACCTTGGACCTCGTAAAGCTCTTGTACATTCGTTAACGAGATTAAAATTTTACAATGTCGACTTTTACGATCCGATTCTTCTCTCTCTCTCTCTCTTTCTCTATCTCTTTCTCTACGTTTATGATGGACTGTTTTCCATTTTTTCCATTTGATCAAAATCAATGAACGGAACCATCGTTCTTCGTGATTTATGATTTTTTTTATGTTTATAATTTTAAGAGAAATAATCGCCTGCTTTTTTTTTTCCTTTTTTTTTTCTATAGATTTACGGCTAGTCAAGGTGGTTAGGACAGAGTAGTTTTCACGGTCGGCTGCGAGGGATCATGGCAAAAATTTACGATCGAACTATCGACGAACATCGTACACATTTTGTATCGAACGTTATAACCACGGAATAAAAAAGGAAATGAAGAGAGAGAGAGAGAAGAAAAAAGGGATGAAAGTCTGGACCAAGTTGACGGGTTAATCGAGATCACGAGTTTACGACTCCTTTCACAAATCACCATAGTTCGTACAAGATAGCAACGAGGAATATGTATCCATTTTTTTCCTACGATAATTATTATAATCGGCTGTCAAGTGCTCGTTATCGTGACGGAACGTGAAAACGCTAAATTAAATTTAAATCCCGTACGATATACGCGCCTTTTCGAAGGAGGATGAAAGAGAGAGAAAAAGAGAGAGAAGGGAAAGAAGAGACGCACGCTTTTAAGTAGCAAACTCAGAAGAATTATATCGTGAAAGGCTGGTGGTCCTTCGACCAAGATTGGACGATAATTACCACGTGGTGTACCGTGCGGAAGATAAGTACTATTAATGCTGCGCCCCGAGAAAACGATCTCTTCCAGTACGTTATTATATATAGATATATTTTGTATATATATATATATATATATATATATATATATATATATATGTATCTATGTATGCAGGTATGTATGTATGTATGTATGCAAGCGCATGTCCATCGTTTCTGTATCTTTTCTTTTAGTCTAGTATATACCTACATATATACATATACATATATATATATATATATATATATATATATATGTTGAATATGAATAAATATTTGTATATAAGTATGTACATTATTTTTCGATGATCCACATATAACCCTTAGGAGGAAAACTACATGAAATTCTCGAGTGGCTTATTACTCGTGTAAACGAAGTAAGTACGATAAGGATTTTTCAAGATATTGATCCTTTCAAGAGTGACTCTCGTTGCCTGCGCAACGAGATATGTAAGAGGGAACTATGAGATTCTTCAGTTTTCCTATTACGATATAGTATTTCATCTATTATTCTCGTTGAAACTATTAAAAATATATTTACAAGAAATATTGTAATATCTTCGAAAATCGTATAAGTATCCTATATCTATTCTATTATTTATTCTATTATTTAAAATTATATTATCTATTCTATTATTTAAAGAGATTTCATTTTGACTTTTAACGACCTTTACGTCCTTCAAAAGATGTATATTTTTATGGTCGTTTGACATTTATCATATTTCTCGTATTAGTAAAAAGAGCTATCTCTCTTACACACACATACACACACACACACACACACATTCTACGAAACAAAAGAGATCATACAAACTGCGCTTTATTCGCGTTCCGCTTCATTTTCATTAATTTCAACGACGAAAAAGCCTCGAAGAATATCAAAGAACGAAAAGAACTATCTCCTCTCAACGAGAAAACGAAAGAAAGGGAAAAAGAGAGAGGTAGAGACAAAGAGAGAGAGAGAGAGAGAGAGAGAGAGAGAGAAAGAGGAGACATAGTGAAACGAGATGTGATGCCTTTCGTCGATTTTCGAACGGTCTTTAGATAAGGAAGAAGTTAAAATATCCCGTAGCAGTTCTATGTTAAATAGAGCACGATAGAAAGAGAAAGAAAAAGAAGGAAAATAAAATAAGAAAAAAAGAAATATAGAAGGCTTTTTGCGATTTTCAAAGGTTTGGAAAAGAAAAGTGAAGTTTGGCTAGTTCTCTTCTACTTCGTGTCAAGCGTAGAGAATAAAGTAGACACAAATGAGTTTTACTATTTCTCTCTCTCTCTCTCTCTCTATCTCTCTCTCTCCCACTCTTTCTATTCTTCTCTATTTTTTTTTCTTTTTTTTTCAGTTTTCAACACATAGGGATTCCTCGTAAAATGTCCCTGACCGATATCAGGACGTTATCGATCGAATATCAAATTGTTAAGGCTTCTAACCTACTCCACTCTTTCTCTCTCTCTCTCTCTCTCTCTCTCTCTCTCTCTCTTTCTATTCCGATCTCTCTTGTCTTCGTTTTCTATGACTGATTATTTTTCATTCGTTCTATTTCTTTCTTTCATACCTCCCTCGCTCTCCCGTCCCCGTTCAACCTTCTCCTACCTACCACCATCACTACCACTTTTTTCTTTCTTTAAGAGAACATAAGTTTTAATGCAATTCGCTAGTAAAGGAAGCACAAAGGGATACCCTTTGTACTCTATACGCGAATTCGTTCTAGTCAAGCTCTCTTATCTATCGACTAGATCGTTCTATTTCTCTTTCTCTTTATCTCTTTTTGTTTCCCTCTCTCTCTCTCTCTCTCTCTCTTTCTCCTGATCATTCTACACTTCGTTTCTTGCTTTATCGTGTCGCGCTCTGTCTTGCTTTTACTATGATAGAGGAGAGTCCTCCGACGATGTATTCCGAGTCGAAGGCTTTTAAAACCTTCGTCGTTTCTCGGTGCGTTCGCGATACTGAGAAACTACGAGAAGAATTGCCCAGAGATAGAGAGAGAGAGAGAGAGAGAGAGAGAGAGAGAGAGAGAGAGAGAGAGAGAGAAAGAGAGAGAGAGAGAAAAAGATTTCCTTTCGAGAATACTAGTTTTTTACGAACCTTGCTAACTTTTATATACCTATAGATATATCTATAGATGTATATATACACGGGTATATATATATATATATATATATCTATTGAAGAACCCGTTTGCTGGTTGCTGGTTATCGGTTGCCGGTTACCATTTAATTTCATCTAATCGCATTGAAATGCGAACGACGATAAAACACAATTGGATTTCGTCCGAAATGTTATTCGCAATAATGATTAGGCTTAGTTTCGTACTATATAGAAATTTAATAATGATAGGCACCCTTATAAAGCCCATCAAACGTTGATATTTAACATGGCACGAGCTTCTTTTTTTCTTTCTTTCTTTCTTTTTTTCTCTCTCTCTCTCTCTCTCTCTCTCTCTCTCTCTCCGTCGGAAATTGAGCCCTACCCCTTGGCGTGGCACGAGAATAAAAAAAGAAGAAAAAAATAAAAGGAAGGAAAGAAAAAAAAGAAAAAGACGAACCGAGCCCCCGATTAAGATGGAATTAGGACGAGAGGAAGAGAATGATTCTATTTCTTTTTTCTATTTTTATTGTTCTCTCTCTCTCTCTCTCTCTCTCTCTCTCTCGCACGCACGCGCGCTTATGCTTTCTTCTCATCCTTGTTTCGTTCGATGTCCGAAGCAACGGAAGCACCTGCTGTTTCACGGATAGGCCCTCGTTTATAAATCCAAGGTAACATCGATGTTATGGGCGTCATGGTCAAACTTCTTTCTCTCTCTTTCTCTCTCTCTCTCTCTCTCTCTTTCGTTATAGAAGAAAAAGATAGATCGGGAAAGAAGATGAGAAGACCTTAGAAGCGGGTTATTATCGGCTTGTTAGGCGGGAGAAAAGGCAGCTGTTCTCCATTTAAGTTCGAACAATTAAATTGTCTGCTCTCGATCCGACCACCTTCGTCATACATACATATATACGTAAATACATACATACATACTTACTTATTTACTTGTGTTCCTTCTATCTCCGTTGTCCCTTGTTCTTTTCTCCCTTCGTTTTGCCTCCGTCATACAAGGATTTTTTTTTCTTTCTCTTTCTTTTCTTTTTTTCTTTTTTTTTTTTCTTTTGTTTGTTTCTTCTTTCTTTTCTGTCACCCTTCTCTTCTCCGTTTTCGTCATTGGTTTTATCGTCAAAAGGCCATCAACGATATCGTCCTGATTTTATCGATCTTAAATGGTGATTCTCTATAACAAGCTTTATATATATATATATATATATATATATATATCTCACCCGTATATACGTTGTATATATACCCAATCGATTATGTATACTCGTTAGTACCGAATATCGATAAATCGAGAAGATTTTTCAGTCGAATATTTTCGGACACGATTATACAGAAACCACATGGTAGACGTAAGCGTACGCGTCTTCCTCGTTCCACTTCGATAAAAATCGAAAGGCTCTCTGGGTGTATTATTATTACTAAGAGCGTATCGAGAAAGGCACGTCCATGCGGGTAAAAGATAGTCACCCTTGATTGTAACGAAGGTTTTATATGTTGGAACCGCAGAGGGTTAAAAACATCGATATCTATGTATACTTGTATATATATATATATGTACGTATATATACACGCGTTACTTAAACAAATCTTCTCACGGTACGAATTAAAAATTTAAGGAGAATTGCATCGTTTTTTAAGACGGTCCGAGCCTACTATTTGACTTTCCAAAACATTTTTTATAGCGTGTATTCACCATAAACCAGGAAGTGATTCGACTTTAATCAAAGGAATCGACTTCTCCTTCTCGATTGTATCTTTATAATTATTATTATTTTTACTTTCAACAACAAAAGATACGCGATCTGAATCGAGTCGAATTTCTTCCTTCTTTTTGAACAGTTATGAAAAGGAAGAGGAGTAGGAGGATGCGAAGAAGAAGGAGGAGGAGGAGGAGGAGGAGAAGGAGGAGGAGAAGGAAGAAGGACGAACAGGAACTGGGCGTGAGCGTTGGGTTCGATGGAAAGCCAAAGTACGAGTGCTGAGAAGCACACGACTATGTGGTGGACAGTATCAGATATGCTTCGATAAGCATAACAGGTCAAAAGTTTACGCCCCCTTGCTTGCTTCGCCGTAAAGGAGTTCTCGAATGTCGTTAAGTGCACTATGTTCTCCTACGTTCTCAAGAGTTTCTAAATCTCTCTCTCTCTCTCACTCTCTCTCTCTTTTTCAGGCACAAGGATTACCGATTAAATTATAGATATACGCCGACGTACAAGAACCAAGCCGATATACCTCGCGTGTAACTCGCGTGGACTTATAATTTCAGTTACATTACGCGTCCCTCGTAGAAATTCCTGAGAATGTTCTAACTTTCATTTAACGAGTCATCTTACGATTGATCAAGTTACAAATTCAAAAAGAACGCTCGTCGATAGATAAAAAAAAAAAAAAAAAGAAAAGAAAAAACGAAAGAAAGGAAATAGAAGAAAAAGAGAGTGAAAAAAGAATTAAGATAATCTTTAATCCTTGCATTCTTTACATCGTTTTCCTTTCCACTCCTTTTTATCCCATTTTCGATCAAAGAGACTATAAAAATATATTTCGATATGCCTCGATACGGAAAACTCCGTAGATTTCTTTTTCCTACGGTATACCTCATGTACGTGTATATGTATGTATATACATGTATACATATATATGTGTATGTGTGTGTACGTATATATCGTATTCTCTTTTAAAAATCGTGATAAACAAAATTCAACCCTCCTGGTTGCATCAAGAAAAAAAGAAAAAAATGAGGAGAGCACGACGAATCTTTCCTTTACTTAGGGACTTCTCAATTTACCTCGTCATAGTCGTCATAGCAGGCAATATAAATTTCGAAAGGAACGTCGTAGACGTATATACGAATATCATCCTCTCTCTCCCTCCCTCCCTCTCTCTCTCTCTCTCTCTCACACACACTATCTTTTTCGCACGTAAAAAAAAGAAAGAAAGAAAGAAAGAAAGAAAGAGAAAAAGAGAGGAGGCCAAAGGATTGCAAACTCAACATTGATTCGTCCATTATTCATCCCTGTCATTTTCGATGATGGATCGCCGATGGCATCGTGCACAAATGACATACCCTGTTCCAACATACATATATTGACGTGTATGTATATATATATATATATATATATATATATATATATATATATATATACATATATCAGTGTATATTAACGCGAACGTAAACTAACCAACACGTACGAAAAATCGAAGGTAGGAGTCTTCTTCGGTCGTTTTCTCTCCTTTACTCTTCGTCTTTTTAACGAACCAATCGGAAGTTATCGGCATAGAGAGATAGATACAAGATGAACGTGCGAAAGAGAAAGAGAGAGAATTGCATGTTAACGAAGAATGTGTGTGTGTGTGTGTATATAGGGGTGTGGGTGTGTAAAAGAGAGAAAAAAAGAGACGAAGCATGCAACCGTGGATCCTCGTGCACGAGTATCCATAATGACAGATTACCGCGGCATTAATTCCTTGTTTAACCAACAAACCAACCTACCGGCATGCCGTTTAAGTAATAAAATATGGCGTCCATGGCCTCGGGCAAGCTAACGACTCTGGCCCTTCCCTTCTCTCGCTCGGGTCGCCCTTTTAACCGAACCCTTCCCTCTATCTGTCTCTCTTTCTCTATGTCTTCCTCTCCCCCTCCCGACTACCTACCACCCACCTCCTCTTTTTCTTTCTCTCCTTTTTCTCCAACGCTCGACATAGTTCAAGAATTTCTTATCGAATACGCCTTCCTATCAACGTTTGTACCTATGTCTCTTAATACATATCAACCGCGTATTATCTATCTATGTACATGTTCGATTAGACGTCTCGAAGTAGATTTGCCTCTCGACACGATCATTTCTTTCCCCCCCCCCTCTCTCTCTCTCTCTCTCTTTCTTTTTCAGGGACATTCGATTGAACCGAAGATCTCTTACCTTCGATCCCTTCGATTTATCCTTCATGGAAAAAGTTCCGCTCAATCCATGGTATTTATATATATATATATATATATACATACTGTTTTCTTTTACTC